>NC_135272.1:1527500-1530000 GCF_051311805.1 Agelaius phoeniceus | reverse complement strand
CGCCAATGCGATTGTGCCTCTTGATTCTGGCGTCCTTTGTCACTGGGCAGAAGCCGATGATGTGGCCGCGGGTCTCAAGGTCCGCCTCGCAGTGTCTACAAAACTTAACACAGTTATCTCCCCTCCCCTGCGCGAGAAATTCCCTCGTGGGATAAATATTGGCCCTGAGCTGTAAAGCAGTGAGGAGTTTCCTGTGAGGTATGCGTCTATAATATTGAAGCCAATTATTACTAATTGTGTCCCCCTTAAAATTTTTTACTTCACGGCCTTGGGATTCCAATTTTGTCCACTTTTTAAACTCCTTTCTTCTCCAATCACATGGTTTGGGGAACTTACTTTTAGGGTTCGGTGCTTCTGACTCCGAAAGTGTTTCTGCAGTCGCGGGTGGTACAGACGCCGGTAGTGCATCCCAAATTGACGGCATCGCCGGTCTCTTCCCTCCAGCTTGAATCCATAGTTTCTCATACATCTTCTCCATCTCAGCTTTCTCCAGGAAGGTCTTCATCGTCTCGTCCGGAGACTGTGCAATGTGATGCAGTCTCCAGACCTGCACACTGGGAATCAGTCCCACCAATTTGATGACGCCCAAACCGCTGTCCCTCGTGCTCGAGTACAAGATGGCATCACCCGTGCATGGAGGTAGGTGCATCCAGTCCTTACCCGCTGTTCGGATCTTCAGGTCAAGGGCTTCAAGGGCCCCTGTTTTCATCTCTGAGTGGTCAGCCAGGTAGGTCAGTCGAGGAATGGTGTATGTTTTGAGGATGTCAAGTTTTTGCAGAGGTTTAAGTGGGGCTCGGTCAATGCGTTCGAGCCAGACGTCTAGTTTTGCGGAAAGGTCGGTTTTTGCAAACCCAGTCCAGGGGTCGATCTGCAGGCCGAGGTATTTCTCCGATTCCCCAGGGTTAATCATGTTCAGGGGTGTGCCGTTGATGGTCCATGCAGCGCAGTTGTTGACGGTGTAAGAGTCTTTTGTGGGCTTGATGTAGAAGCCGTGGCACTTTTGTCCCTGCGTTTTGAGACCTGTGAGAACGCAAAAGGTCTCTAGTATCTTGATGTTGATGTTCATGTTCTCCCAGGAGTCGCTCAACAAGACCAGATCGTCAGCAAATGCCATGGCAGTTATCGTACGCTCTCCACGATGGAATCCTTTGCCACTTCCTTCCAGCTTGCACAACAGGGGGTCCATTGCCAGGTTGAATAGAAGGGGTGACAGCGGATCACCCTGCTTCACTCCAACCCGGATCTGGATTTTGTCCGTGTGCGTGTTCTTCTTGACGGTGACATACGTACTGATGTCCTTGTACATATTGTCCACCAGTCCGACGACGTGGGGATCCACTCTCCGTTGCTGTAAAACGTGTAAGATGTGCTGGTGGCTCACGGTGTCAAAAGCCTTAGCAATGTCCACGAATATAACACCCAGTGGTCTATGTTCATTTTTGGCAGTCCGAATTATAGTTTGCAGGAGCTTCAGGTTCTCAGAACATCCCGCCGCACTGATGAAACCTCTCTGCCTTGGGTTGAGGGGGCACGCCTTAGTCATCCTCGCCGTCACGATCCTGGAGAACAGCCTCAGCAAGATGGAACAAATCGTGATGGGTCTCCAGTTGTTGATGTCTTTTAGGCACTCCGGTTTTGTCGATTTGGGGATCAAAACAGTCCTGCACCCCCTCACCATGTCCGGGATGTCACCAGATGTTAGCCACAGGTTGAAGAGCTCAGCAGTCCGGGCATACCCGGGATCCATCTTCCTGATGTCCCCAAGGGCAATCCTATCTGGATCTGGTGCTGAGCCCTTGCTCATTTCCCGTACGTTCTTTTCAATTTCTTTGGCTGTAATTAAGTCCCTGAAGGCCTTATGGTGGGCCTTCCCTTTAATTTCAAAGTCTCCAAAGACTCTCAAGTCTCACACCAAACTGTCCAGGTGTTTCCCATCTGGCCTTGAATACCGAATAAATTTCACTGGGTGATATATCACAGGACAGACATTCGATGTCGTCCAAAATGATCTTCGCTAATTTCCCCGTCTAGATGGAATAAACGCTGAAAGCGGAGGTAGTTACCTCTTTTGATCGCTCTGTCCTTCATCCACTTCTGAAACTGTTTTCTTGGCTGCTCCTCCCGAGTTTCCTTTTGCTTTTCCCCCCCGGAGTGCTGTTCTTATTTGGCTCACTGATTCCAGGCAACCAAAGCAGTCCTGCGCTGTCTGATTGAGCAGTGGTCGCACCTTTTGGCCTTCTAATAACTGTTCAAATGCTCTGGGGAAGTTGTTAATTGTCCCATCTGATAAACGTTCTTTGATCCTTTTCTGATAACGAGCCTGCAGTCGCCCCACCCTCTGCTGGCCAACGGTTTCCCGGAGACCGTTATCCCTATCAAGGTGGTGTCCAGATGTCCCTATTGTTCCCTTCCCAGCAGCTGGTCCTCCCGGCTGGTGGTTCCCCCCAAGTCCATTGTTCACAGTTCCTGCCTGGGATTGATGACTTGACCCAGGTTCTGA